>NC_056725.1:1716538332-1716545832 GCF_019279795.1 Protopterus annectens
AAGTATCTCACCAAGAGGATCAAGGGTCTCAAACAGATGCCATATGCTGCTCGGTTAAAAAAAGTCCAGCTCTACTCATTTGCATACCGCCTACTTTGAGGCGATCTATGCCTGACATACAAAGCTATGTCAAATCCAGAATTAATGGACATGCCCCACCTCAGTAAATCTAAATCCCTTAGAGCCACACGCTCGAGGGACTTGAACCTCAGCACAGAAATAAATAGAACTTGCTGGAGGGACAGGTTCATAACCCAGAGGCTCCCTTCGCTCTGGAATAAAATTCCAGTTCATGTGAGGCAGAGCACCTCACTGAATCTCTTCAAGAAGAATCTCGATAAGTGGATGGGGGATCGTAGGTTTGTCCCAGGGATTGCTCCTGTGTCACTATTAGACAGAGGCACAGTAAACTAAACCTTAAAAAGGGCACAGTATACTCAAATCAAGGGGTGGCGTAAGCCATACAGAATCGGGCTAGGCTTATAATTGCCCCAGGGCAGATAGCCTAGTATGAACCTATGAACCTATAATATATATTTATATATCTATAGCTGTATTTTTCTATACATATATATATATATATATATATATATATATATATATATATATATATATATCTCATCGCAAACAATGACTGTAGCAGACAAAGTTACACCGGCAATAATAGTAGGTAAGCTACCCAAAAGTAGACAACAAGAGAAACTTTATTTGTTAAGCAAGATTTTGTTCTGAAATTAGGAACTTTTTCAGAACAACTATACACAAACCATATGTACATTTAAATACCCCTGAAGTCATATGATCAAAAAACAACCAATAAAAAAACTAGATGTTAAAATACTTAGTAAAAACTAGCAACAATAGCTATAAAATGGTAATACAAAGTAGTAAATAAAACTATATATATATATATATATATATATATATATATGTGTGTGTGTGTGTGTTTGTGTGTGTGTGTGTGTGTGTGTGTATGAAGTTTTATAAATTTTCAATATGCCTCATAATATTTTAGTATAAGCAAAGGAATCATAGAACAAGCACAGGACTATTCATAACATCCAATATTAACAGCCACCTAAGCTCCACTCTGTCCAAGTGCTCACTAATAATACGTCCCTAAGGATCAGCCTTAAGTTGTTGTAGAATCATACAATTAAAACTATGTATGGGAAACTCTGCTATATATTTATATAATGCATTAGTCCCTGTACTGTTTTTGATATCTAATAGGTGCTCATATAAGCATTTCTAAATGTTATTGAAGTTTTACTCATGTAGGATGCGGAACAGTGATTACACTGGGCAATGTATACAACATTAGATGTAAAACATGAAAAATGCCCTTGAATCTTATAGGTTGTATTCCTAATGTTAATACTGTCCACACTGTTTATTAAATAACACTGAGGACAACTCTCACATTTATGGATACCCAGAACTACGTGAACAAAATTGTTGATAGATGAACCACCTTTATGTTCAAGATAACATTTGAAGGATTTATCCTTCCTGTAAGCAATAGAAGGTATGGCCCCCAACTTGCCACTCAAATCCCGATCAGAAAGAAAAAGTTATCAATTTTTCTTAACACATTGATGGATAGAATAACTATCCATTGTAAAGGTAGTAATGAAAAACGTCTTTTCTATACCAATTACTGTTAATAACAGGCACACTTCCAAAAGCACCATTAAAAGTGACAACTCCCCAAGAATTTAAAATAGGAAGATAAAAGCCTGTATGCCTTTTATAAACCACTCCGTCTTCAATCGCAGTCAAAAATTCATGTGGATGCCCTCTTTTACAAAACATCTCTAAAAGTTTCTCGCATTCAAAATAAAAGATATCTGACAAAGATACCATTCTATTTAACCGCACTAGTTGTTCTTTTACAATCACTTTTTTCTGAAATCTATGGTGCTAGCTAGAATAGTGCAAATAGGAATTTGAAGATTGTTGGTTTTTGATAATTATTAGATATAAAACATTGCTGAACCAGATCGTTACTAATCTGTACTTTGAGATATGAAATTGTCTCTTCATGATGCTTATATGAAAATTTAAAAAATTCGACTGTGTTGTAAATAAAATTAAAAAAACATTTCCAACTTGTCCAACACATCCACCCCCAAAATAAAAAATATTGTCCAAATATCTAGTGTAGAAAATCCAAGAAATCACAAAAACTAAATTCAGATTCCCATTGAGCCATTACATAATTGGCAAAACTGGGTCACATGTTGCCCCCATAGCCACCCCAGGAATTTGTTTGCATAACAGACCCTCAAAATGAATAAAATTGTTCTTAAGAACAATTTCCATCAAAGCGGTAATGGCATTAACATTATTAGGACTGAATAACCGAGAATTAAATAATTTTTGATGAAATCATGTCAGTCCAATATCATGTGGGATAACCAACTAAAAATTTTGGATGTCAATAGTCACAAAAATTATATCAGAATTAAATGGCACATTGTTTAACATTTCTAAAAACTGCCATGAGTCTTTGCAAATATATTTAATGCCCTTTAAACCTCTTTTTACTGGATAGTCAATCCACCAGGCAATAAAATAAGTCTTAGGTCTAGAACTGTCGACAATGGGTCTGAAGGGCGGGTTAGTCTCACTTTTATGTATCTTTGGTATCCTGAATAAACTAGCCAAAACAGGTTTCAACATTAATCATATATGAATAATCCCTTCCGTTTGCTTGAGCTTGCAATAACATGTCTTCAAATAAGAAGTCTATATAATGACAGACCACACTGATTTCATTATGGGATACCTCTTGGTAAGTATCATCCATGAGTGAAGCATTAATGATGTTATTGTAAGCCCCCCCCCCCCAAATCTGGCACCATAATTCTCATGTTGTGGTCATTAACTAAGTCTTTGAATAAAGTGACCTCATGTGGAGTTAAATTAGTAAAACTGCCAACGTTACTTCTATAGACGATGTTCAATATTTCAAATTCACAAACTTTTACAAACAGCTGGACATGATACTTGACGGGTGAAGAAAAACAACTTGCTCTACTCAAAAATCCAGGCCTATTAGTATCCTCAGTATTGTTAAAAAAGACTCAAATTTAATCTGTGGGTGAATAGTTTCAAGTCACATAGTGTATCTGCCATGTTAGCCCATCTAGCAGGCACAAAGGACAGACCCTTAGATAACACATCAGCATGTTCCACATTTATATTCTTGGTAGAAAAGTTATATATTTTGAAATCAACAGCAGTGTTGAAGATAACGAATACCTTATCGCTAGAATTGTTGTCATGGGAAGTCAGTTCCTCCAGTAAACATTCATTTTCTTGGGATGAGCTCCCTCCTTCAAGTAATGGTCAGTGCCATAATGTTATTGCCAAAAATGAGGACCCTGATGCCGGTTCTGAATACGTTTGGACCCAATTACTTCTGTTACTCATAAAGGGATGGGTGACTCCTGATGTGCACTGGGACCTGCTTGTCCCTGTGGCAGGGAAGGCTGATCTTGATTGATGAATCCTTCATAGTTACCGTGGTATCCCAAGGGTTTAGGGGATGCCCTCCCTTTGGCATATTTATCCTTGTCTCTCTTAAGCTTGGCCAGTTTACATTGTAGAATCCCGTTACAAGTGTATCCACCGATTATAAAATGTTGTTAAAATTCGTATTGTAAGATTCAAAATTCAAGTCAGAAATCTGCGGTGGTGGTGCTGCAGTAGTGTTGTCAATTCACAGTAAGACGCTGTCCGATTCGATTCTCAGCTAGAGCGTCTTCTGCATGGAGACATGCGTGAGTGGGCGTACCTTCGTTGAAGGTTCTGCGTCAGAGCTGGCAACTCAGTACGTAAAAATTAACCGCCAATCATTAGCGGACCGGAGTTCCGCTGTGGCGACCCCTAACCGGGAAAAAGCCGAAAGACACAACAACAACAACATGTATAGACCCATTTAGCTCATCCAATTGAACTAACAGTTGATCTCTGCAAATGTTATGTTTAATCATCACTTTCATTAGGTCAGAGCCTGCTCAGTCAAATACTTCATGCAAATCTCTAAGGAAGTCAGAACTGTTAGTGGCACCATTTGGGAAACACCAAACACGTAAACCTCTAGGAACCTGTTTGCATTCCAAATTTATAAGCAGGTAGCTATTGTCTAACTGAAGTTTTTTTAAATTCTAACAAAAGCTTCTCAAAAGCACGAAGTTGGTCCAATAAAGAAGCATTCCTGCAAGTAACAGGCTCCACATTGACCAGTTTGTTGTCAAAATTTAAAATGTTTTCTTTACAGTCTAGTCCACTAACAAAAAGATTGTCACAAATATTAGGGCTATTTTGCCCGGTGTTTCTAGTAGCTTGTATAAGAGGTGGATCAGATCTTCTTTGCCTCATAGAATTCATTATATGTACAAAATCAGGAGTGATTCTGTACATTTGATGATTTATTCATTTCTCTATTAATAGCATATCCTTCTTTTTTGACATTCTTCTCAAGTTCTTAATTCCATACTGACTAACATCTCATTAAAATTCTTAACATAGTCCTGAAATCTGCTGCAAATTCATAAAGTGTAATTTCTACACCACATAATCCACTTCTTTATAACTGCAACATTTAGTTACTTAAAGTAAAATTGGATTTTCTTCATTTATATCTTTACATTATGAATTAAAAACCAACAAATAAGTCGACCTAAACAGCATACATTACACATTATTATATCAATGATTTCTCTTTTGAATTGCAGTGTAGTAATAAATAATACTGCCATTTACAAACTTACTTGTCTACTAATAAATTCATCGGCCTTCCTTCAGTAAATTAATGCCATCTTAAATGTCACTAAATAGTATGGCATTTCCAAACTTTATATGCAATGCTTATGTCAAATATTCATAGAAGCAATGGATTAGTTACATACAAAGTCTTATAACTAAGTGTTCTGGCTGGTATCATACATTTTCAAAGAACAATGAAAAACCTTGGAACTCAACAATCCAAAATGAAACAACACAAGAAGTGTCCAAGGAAACGCCAGGATCCACACGAAATTCAGTTCTCTTTATTTAACCACGATACAAACAAAGGGTTGAGCGCTTTCATCTAGATAAGAAGATTTCATCAGAACACAGCTAATGTAATGACACTACCTTATATATACAAAAAGCCCGCCTTTCTTAACAATCACTAATTAATCAATTGAATAAAATCAACTCTTTAAAAACACAAAAATAAAAATAGACATAAACGTGAAAATAAAAAATAAAAAGTATTACACCATGTTTGCAAAATAATTCGCAGGTAGGTTAAATATCTATTCATCACTAGGTTACCAATAAATGTAAAGTTCCTGCTGATATAAAACTGATGAACAGTAATTTAAATACAAAAACTTGTGTATCATATGACTTTCTTATTGTGATACCATAACAACCATAAAACCCTATGTCCATGGTGTATACCTGTGCAATTAAAAAATACACCTGACATAGCACAATCCTAAGGTCAGAATACTAATAATCACTTGAAAAGGTGTACAGTATAAAATGATACAATAAAGTATACTAAAATATCATAACACTATACTGTAAAGAATTACTAAAAAAAACATACATAGTCATGAATTTTCTATACTTTTACCAAAGGTTTAGTAGGTATAACCTCATTAAGTCCTGGGGGGGTAGCTGCATTAAGCCTGATCTGCCATTTAATTTCCTTTTCGGCTACCACAGCCTTGATGTTACCACCCCTAGGATTAGGTAGTACTACTTCCAAAATGGCAAACTTAAAGCCACTATATCCAGGACTGTTAACCAAATGACGCAAAAGTGCATTGTTAGCATCTTGTTTCTTAATGCAATAAATGTGGTCATAAATCCTGTTTTTTAACCTACGATCAGTCTTCCCCACATAGTAACTTGAACACGAACTACATATAGCTAAGTAAATTAAATGTTGTGACTGACAATTACCATAACTAAATGTGATCTTGCTACTGATGTGATTGTTCAAGATCACATTTACCTCTTCCAAGATATACCCGCAATAATTACAGTGGCCACATTTCTTTGTTCCTACCCTATTGTGCACCCCTCTCCTTGTGTAGTTAGATTTAACTTCAATAATTTTTTTCAAATTGATACCTGTTTTACAAACAAACTGAGGTATTTTGCAGATCTTCTCTTTAATTCCCTCATCACATGTAAGTATGTTCCAATTGGATGTGATAATATCTTTCACTTCCTTAGTGTATTTCCCATGTTTTAAAATGCAAGCTTTGGTATATCTCACATCCCTGATGACATCTGTATTGTTAGCAACAACTTGTCTACCAGAATTGGTAGACAGACCTACACCTAAGAGAGGTGGATACTTCTTACCCCATTCATTTGAAACGTATTGAATTATATTATTGATCATACTAATGGGATAACCTTTGTCCCTGAATAGTTGACCAATAAATTGTAATTCCCTTAACATAATATTTTTATTAGATGTCATTTGTGCAGCTCTTATGCACTGTCCTTTAACTATACTACGTTTCAAGGAATATGAATGTGCACTGTCAAAGTGTAGGTAGCCATTGCTGAAAGTGTCCTTCCTAAAAATCTTTGACTGGAATGAGTGACCGTCGTTATAGATGTAAAAATCCAGATAGTTAATCCCCTCTTTGTTGTATTGATAAGTAAACTGTAAAAAACTAGTGGTATGATTTAAATATTCAATAAAATTTTTTAACAATGCCTCATCCCACTCCCATAGAACAAATATGTCGTCCAGTTACCTGATGTAACATCTGAGATGTGTCATCCAAGGGGAGTGTAGGATGAACTCCTCCTCCCAATCAAGTAACACTAAGTTAGCATAAATGGGGGCACACGCTGCCCCCATGGCTACACCAGTGACTTGTCGGTAGTACTCCCCTTCAAAATATATGTAGTTGTTGTTGAGAACAACATCCATAAATTCAGTGAGTAGGAGGATGATGTCTTGATCGAGCCCACTGTGATTGCATAAACTGTTGTGAAATCTTTGGGCACCTTCTTCCTTCGGAATACAGGAAAAAAGATCCTTTATGTCAATAGTAACAAATGTCAAATTAGGGCTCCAAATATCTTGTTTAAATATTCCTAAAAATTGCCAGGAATCCTTCATAATGTGAACTATCGAACTATAAATGTGTTTAAGCCAGTGGTCTATTACCTTACCAAAAGGAAATGCTTTACTGTGACTCCCAGAAATGATGGGTCTGAATGGTGGGTCCAGCTGGTTTTTGTGAACCTTCGGAATCCCCGTAATAGTTGCCAAAACAGGAAATTCAACTTTTAGAAACCTGTACAAGTCTTCACTGATACGGTCATCCAGTAGAACCTCTTCGAGATGTAAATCAATTCTGCGGTAAGCAATATTCACCTGGTTCAAGGAAGAGACTTCATAAAATGTTGAATTGTTTAAAAGATCAAAATTCCTACCAATGTATTTTTCTTGATCAAAAAGCACAA